>NC_048298.1:44003795-44052586 GCF_013100865.1 Trachemys scripta elegans
CACATGAAAAGATGGGAGTTGCCTTACCAAGTGGGGGGTCAGTGCTAACGAGGCCAATTCAATTAAAGTGGAAGTGGCCTGTTTTCAACAGTTGACAAGAAGTGGTGAACATCAACACAGGGAAAATTACCTTTGTAATGCTAACAAGGCCAATGCAATCAAGGTGGACGTCGCCCATTCCTAACAGTTGACAAGAAGGTGTGAGTATCAGCAGAGGGAAAATTACTTTTTGTAGTGACCCAACCACTCCCAGTCTTTATTCAGGCTTAATTTGATGGTGTTCAGTTTGCAAACTAATTCCAGTTCTGCAGTTTCTCATTGGAGTCTGTTTTCGAAGTTTTTGTTGTTGTTGAAGAATTGCCACTTTTAAGTCTGTTATTGACTTAAAAGTGGCAATTATCACTTTCAAGATGTTTACCTTAGATCTTATATTTTGTGTACCGTTTCACTTATAACATCCAAGGGTCATCATCAGTTTAGTTCCACTTATTTTAACAATCCTCTCATTAGCTAAATTCAAGCACTGGGATTGAATAATGGAGATGTAATACTAGTCGAAGAATTTTGGGTTCATAATCCTTAGCAGAATTAAGACCCTTTAGTGTTTTGGATTAGTGCCCTCCACCAGCATACATATGAATTGGGCATTTTGAACCTTGGAGAATATGAAACAAATTAGAAAATGTATCATGGGATTTTACTAGTAGCATTCCATTGTGATGTTGACAAAGGACATTATACTGTATTATAAGCTGATTAATCAGATGCAGCCATTGCCATTAAAGGATATCAATTCCACATTACAAACATCCTACCAATTTGAAGGGACATGGAATTTGAAACTGGGGTCCAGAATTTTACAGTCTTTGGGGGCAGACTTTTCTTTGGGGAGAGGGAGAAATCTCACCCCTCAAGGGAGATTTAACCATTTAGGAGAGACTTTTCTCCAATGAGCCCTTGACAATAAAATTCTTCACAAGAGGGACTGATCTGGATTCAGTTTTGAATCATTCTTTACACAAGTCAGCTGAAGTCAGTGGGAGCTTTGCCACTGAGCTGAAAACAGAGCTCAGGAGCTGGCCCAAGACTTTTAGGATCTGTGGCTAATGGTACTTTTGTAATGTTTGATAAGGCACTTACCATGTTCCAACATAGTGAAAACCTGACTGTAATTGTGTGCATGTGTCTTCATGAATTTTAGAACAGTGGCAATTTAGCAATGTCCTTCCTTTAAGGAAGACTATGGTATATGAAGCATATGGTATATGAATCATTAATATTTGATACAGTGAGATATTGTTTTTGTCTGGCATCACATGTCCTACTTTAAATTTAGTGCAATGGACCATTTATTTCTGTTTTTTATAACAGGTCAATTTTATTCTTCCCAAGAGACACGTAAATATATAAGAGAGATTTAGTGGAGTGTAGGTTTGTATATATTGTTGTCTTGGTCCCTAAATTCTCTTTTAAAGTTTACTTCTATAATTTCTTGGGTTTTTAAAAAAATGTTTCTAATTAGTGCCCAGTAATAAAATTATATATTTGGAACCTTGAATGGATTTTTCTTAGATCAAATCAGACACTATATATTTGTCACAAATAAGTGGAGAGGTTTTTTATTTTAAATCAATAGAACATCTGTGGTCTTTTTTTCTATAACTCATCTGGCATTTCTGGATGCAATAATAATCATAGGAGCAGACACTGAGCTAAATGTACATTTGCCCTCTTCTGTTACATAAAGCTGCAGTCCAAACTGCATTTAGTTAAAGTAATTATATAGCCATATAGCTTAGACTCTTCTCTTTCCCACATGTTGTGTAACAGTTGTACAAGAGAGGCATACTGGGTTTAGGAGTCTTCAGTTCTAGAAGCTAATGTAATCTTATCCTAATTAAATAGGGTATATGGGACTGCATATGTGCTGCTAAACAGGATTTGTGGACAGAGGGCTTCTGTCCCCCACCCTTTGGGACAGATCCGTTATGGGGAATAATGGGACAGATCCGTTATGGGGAATAAATGGTTTGAAGAGTGTTAGAATTGTATACTTGGGTATTTAATTTCATGAGAAATCTCTTGTATAGAACCTTCTACTGGTATTAAGGGTGGAAAGATAACTTGGCCATGTGCCAACTGAAGCTTTCCTGAAAAATGTTAGTTTGGGGATCTTTCTTTAGGATTTTTACTGCATCAATGGTCATGCTTTCTATACTGAAACAGCGTGAAGAATGACTGTAGTTATAGCCATGGAGCAAACCAGCACACGGCTTCCATAAATCCAGCTTGGTCTGGATGATTAGTGGCCAGTATTTTAACCAATAATTTGGTCTGTATTTTATAGAACTATTGGCCTATATGATTCACATAATTCAGGATGGCAGGCAGGTTTTCATGGAACAGAAATTGGGACACACATTTAGGATATTGGGTAATTTCCCATGCTTAGAATAATATTGTATCTCTTTATGTCCCTGGTTTTTATATCCATACTTATCTTTGCTCATGTGAGCAGTCCCATTGAATTCCTTGAGACTGCTTACATGGGTAAAGATAATCATTTGTGGGAAAGTTTGCAGAATCCAAGCCAACCTAATAATTCAAGGCATATTTTATAAATGTAGAATGGGAACCCATCCAGCTCTGGCTAATTCTTTTCTAATATTGTTTTAATAGATATCACCCTTTTTTATAACTGAAATGTATATTTTTCTAACTTGCCTCTCCTTATGTGCACAGATTTGGCTCAAAGATGGAATTACAAAAATAATGAAAGAAATTAGATTTTATTAAAGCTAAGAATGCATTTCCTCCTTCTGTGTAACCTTAAAACAGAACAGACCAATGGTTTAAATGGAGCCATCTAAGAACAGTTTGTTCCACAGTATGACGTACCCATTAGGAAAGTACATCCAGTCCAGTTTTATAGTTGTAAGCTAGCATTTTTAATGTTGCACTTTGAGAAATTAGTATAATATGTCAAAAAGTCATTAATTTAATTACTTTAGCCCCTCTGGCACTGTTTGCAAACATTGTTGTGTTTGTCAAGTTGTTCATAAAACCTTTTGCAATTCGTGCAAAGGTGCTTATGATTGTTTATGTAAATCGCATGAAACTGCTCACAACTCAGCATCAACGTTTCCAACACTAAATTCATTTTACTGTGCTAAATGTACACAACAATTATCTCAGATCTTTACCTCAGGTATCATTGCCAGCACTATAAATTACTTAAAAGCTTTTAATTAAAGGTAATTATGTAAAATAATTATGAAAAGGAGATACAAATATTAGTGTCTCATTTGATGCATCATTAGATAATACTACATTTTGTGATTATATGATCCTTACCATTATAATTCTGCATAGCACTTGATAATCACTCTTCAATAAAGGTTTGTATCTGTTTTTTTTTTCAAAAGCATTTGCAACTGCAGATAATAGTCCCTAGTGTGTTTAAGATGAAAGCAGATATAGCTCCAATGACATCAACAAAACATTACATAAAATCAGATTATTAAAACCTCAGGTTGCAGTTTATAAATGGTGCTGTGGCCTTTTATGTAAAGGCCCCTGAATCTTCTAATAAAGGTTAAGATATATAAGATTAATCTAAATTATATATCTGCACTGCTGTTAGACATACAACATTTGATAGCTATAATATATATGCATTCATATGTGCATTTATAAATACACACACACAAATGTATATTCACAAATACTCGACAACATACATTTTGTTTTGTAGTCACACTCATGAATGTGTAAATAGAGGCATTTTCAAAACAGTTATAGAAATAAATGCATTACTTTAGTATTCATTGCCTCTTTTCATAAATAAACCATCAAATAGATACAACATGCCTCTAAACTTCTATGACTTTGAGCTTGACAATATACTTAGACTTCTGAAAGGTGTTTTACCTAGGCTATGTCTACACTATAACTTATCTCACTCAGGGGTGAATAAATAGCCCTCCTGAGCAACATAAGTTATACTGACATAACATGGTGTCAAGTATCAGAGGGGTAGCCGTGTTAGTCTGGATCTGTAAAAAGCAACAAAGAGTCCTGTGGCACCTTATAGACTAACAGAAGTATTGGAGCATGAACTTTCGTGGGTGAATACCCACTTTGTCAGACGCATGTGGGTATTCACCCACGAAAGCTTATGCTCCAATACTTCTGTTAGTCTATAAGGTGCCACAGGACTCTTTGTCGCTTTTTACTGACATAACAGCAAGTGTGGACAGTGCTATGTCAGCAGGCCTGCTTCTCCCACCAACATAGTTGCTGCTGCTAAACACTGGCTAATTTATCGATCTCAAAATGTGATCAACAACAAGAGGGACAGTTTCTAGTGGCATTCTACAGAAATCCGCTCTCAATCCAATCCTATTAAACACATTTACGAATGAGCTGGAAGAAAATATTAAACCACTACTGATAAAATTTGAGATAACAAAGACTGGCAGAATGGTAAATAATTATGGGGAGAGGACATTTATGCAGAGCAGTCTGGATCACTTGGTAAACTGAAAACAGTCAAACCACATTACATTTTAATACAGCCAAACACAAGATCATAAAACTAGGAACTAAAAGTGTAGATTACAGGATGGGGGAGTGTAGCCTGGAAAGTCATGATTCTGAAAGGACCTAAGGGATCAAGGTGTATAGCCAGGTGAACCTGAACTCCCAGTTAAGTGTGAAGTATCAGAGGGGTAGCCGTGTTAGTCTGGATCTGTAAAAAACAACAGAGAGTCCTGTGGCACCTTTAAGACTAACAGATGTATTGGAGCATAAGCTTTCGTGGTTGAATAACCACTTCGTCAGACACATGTAATGGAAATTTCCAATTAAGTGTGGTAGCTTAAAAGATCTAATGTAATCTTTCAATATATAAACAGAGGAGTATTAATTAGAACATGAAAGTGATATTATGGGTGTATACAGCATTGGTGAGACTGCTTTGGCAATATTGTGTCCGGTTCTGATGTCTACACTTTAAATCAGATTTTGAAAACCTGTAGAGAGTTCAGAGAAAAGCTGCAAGAATGATTCAAGCTCTGGAAAACAAGATTTATTGACTTAATGAGCTCATTCTATTTTCTTTGTCAAAGAAGTTCAATAGGTAACTTGATCACAGCCTGTTAGTACTTACCATGATTACCACAGTGCTGTGTAATCTAGCAGATAAACCCATGGCTGGAAGTTGAAGCTAGACAAATTCAAACTGGAAATTGGAAGCAAAATTTTGTTGGTGATGGCATTTAGCCATTGGATTAGCTTCTGAAGGAATGGTTGTAGGTAAGATGATCATGATGGTCCCTTTTGGCCTTAACATCTAAGACTGTAAATGGCATTTTACCTTTTGTGTAGAGTGGTCAGTGGCCATATGCAGGGGCACCCTGGTTCTGCCTGTGATGGGAATTAGATCCACTGGAATACATAGGCCTTCCTTGTGGAGTTTTGGAGTTTTGTCCTTCTGCCTAGCCTCCTCCTCTTTCTCCTTTACACCCCCAGCACCAGGGCTCCTTGACTAATTCTGAGTGCCTTTGTCTTATCCCCTTCCAGTAGGAGAGAAGGTGCAAAGGGAGATACTTCAAGTTTCAATAGTCCCAAAGAGCGTGACTTGCAGAGCAGTTGTTCCACAGCTCCACTACCCATGGCCCTATCCATGTGCAGGCCTGTCCCTGTGGAGATGACACAAAGCCATATCCATGGTGTCAGGAAAATATTAGGGAGTGCTTGGCATGGTGTGGGGATTGTTGTACCAGCTTTTGCTCCCCACAACAATGCATAGTAGAAAGGAAGATGGGGCCAATTAATGGAACTTTTGTTTCTTTTAGCTGGGATGCCACATAAGTAAAACAGTGTTGTATATCCTTGCTGAATGCTAAGTCCCAAGGAGCAAATTAAAAGAAAATTCAGGTTCTAGAACGAGCCACTGGGAATCTGAGAATTTCAGGGTGGTTGTAAAAATTCCAACATTATAAATGTTTTAGCAACTATCTTACAGTTATATGAAGGAAAATGTTATCAGAGACAACAGGTACCCAAAGAGGCCCACATTTTTTCAGCCCTTGTCAGACTCATGAACCTGGTAAGACTGCAATTGTTTAATGGTTTTGATTATTATATTTCAGACTCAGTGTCTGGTGATTTACTCTTCTTTGTAATTAGATGTTTTGCCTGTATTTCATATACATGCAGTTTTCCTTTCATTGTCACTCTGTATCTATGTCACCTGGCCATAATGTTCTTGCTGTAGTGAAGAGTTGCTCCCCTATTGCTCAGGCATCTGTAAATATGACTCCAATCTCTCAAGGGTGAAGTACAAGACAAAGCAGAACCACATGATTGTACTGAGCATTTGTGTCAAGATTTCAGGGACCTGGCCACTGGGAACTGCAGTGCCCTGCAGGATAGTGAGTAGTGCTCTTTGGGGAAAGGCAATGGATTCTCCACTGTGGTATTAGTTCCCACAGTTGAGCACAAAAGAACCATAGAAGCTACTCCAGTCTTGAGGCTGAACAAACAATATACTATGAACTAACCAGAAAACAGCAGCTCTGACACTTAGCCTTTAGCGTGGATAAAATGCGGGGGGGAGCTGGCCGAACTTTGGGGAAGCTTCATGTCTCAGGCCATAGGCAGTTGACTACTTAGACTCTCTCTGTCATTCTGTTATTGATTCTCTACACAAGTACACATAAGTCACCACTCTTGAGGGTGAGTGAAGGCCACAGAGCATAAGCTGCTGTCACTTATGATGATGATCTAGCCCCATTTTCACCTGTTTCCTTAATGAAATACCCACCAGCTGTTTCTCAATCCATGCAGTGCTTATTCTTGCATTGCTCTTCAGTCTGTCACAGGATGGATGGGGTGAACAGTGTATGTGTATGTGTGTGTGTGTGTGTGTGTGTGTGTTTATAAATATATAGAAGGGAGCAGGGGCAGAAAGGGCATTTTTTCCTCATTGCCACTTGGTCTTTCTTCTCTCCCCATACTCCCCTTCATTTGTGTGATCTTTTTTTCATTTTGCTCTCTTTGCACCACACAGTGAAAGGACACATGAAAAATGTGTATCACTTTTTATGCCAAGACACTGTATAACAATGAAATAAATGCAGTACTATAATTAAAATTTGGTCCCTGATGTTTAGTATTACATTTGGGGAGGGATAGCTCAGTGGTTTGAGCATTGGCCTGCTAAACCCAGGGTTGTGAGCTCAATCCCTGAGGGAGCTACTTAGGGATCTGGGGCAAAAATCAGTACTTGGTCCTGTTAGTGAAGGCAGGGGGCTGGACTTGATGACCTTTCAAGATCCTTTCCAGTTCTAGGAGATAGGATATCACCATTAATTATTTTTTCCTGCCATGCGGGCAGGGGACTGGACTCGCTGACCTCTTGAGGTTCCTTCCAGTCCTAGAATCCTAGAATCTATGAATTAATGAAGATGAAGGAAGCAGCATAGCATAACAGAAGGCAGTTAAAAGCAAGCCAGGATAAAGAGCAAAGTTGTAATACTTGTAAAATGATTCCTCTACTCATAAACCTCTGGGATCTCTTACAGAATCCAGCTTAAGTATAGAAAAAAATCTAATTAGAAGGCTGTTAACACTCCTAAGTGAAAGCTCAGCTCTGTTCTAAACCAAGATAGCTGAAGTGCCTTCACTGCCTTGTCACTAATTGGTCATATGGAGCCCAGGGAGTTGCTAGGAGTGACACAATGAAAATGAAAGGCTATTGTCGAGTCACTGATAATTAAGTAGTGAGGAACTATTGGAAAAGCTGTTTTACTGCAGGTTTGGCAGTTTCAGACTGTTTGCAGTGGCCTAGCAGAAATGCCATGCCTTGTAAGTGATGCTCTTTTTTGGTTTTTGTTTGTTTTTGCACTGACTGTTAAGAAAGGTGTTGCAACTGACCTAAGACGTTTTTGGCTGTAAATGTAAATGCAAGGAAGCAATATTTAATCTTTTCCAAGAGCTTCTATTTCATGCCTGACTGAAAGCCAAAAAGTAAAGCCCCCAAACAGATGCCATTTTAGGATTATGTCAGTCAGAGTAGCCTGCATGTGTTAAAACTGTATGTGTCAGAATTGACTATGTGCCACGTAGGTTTAGCTGGTATTCATCAAATTACATTCCCATCTGTAACTGTGATATAACAAAACTGAAAAGAAACCATTAGAATGTTTGCATCTGATAATCTGAGAACAAGTCAGTCTTATTAACTATATGAATAAGACCCTTTTCCCTTGGCAATTTCTGTAAACAGTCAAACATGACCAGACATGACAGCCCTTTCTTGGTTCTGAGATATTATCCACATGGTGAACTATGTGCCTGAGGATCTGCAGATAATGGAGGTGGAACAAACATTACAGTGAATGAACCTGTCTGTCTTATGAGGTGACATCAGCTTGCATCTTCACCCACAACAGGCAAAATACAAGTATTATTATGGAAATTGCATCTTGACACTGATATAACAAGCATTTCGTGACCATTTGGAGTATGTTTATCTAAAACAGTTTTTCTTGTTTCAGCAAAGTTACTGCACACACTGGTACAGTAATCAGCCAGGACAATAATGGAGGAACTTTTCACCCTAAAACCATTAGGCAAATACATTTACATTATACTAAGCACATAAGGGAAAAACAAAGCACTAGATAAGGGCCCAATCCTGAAAATGTTTTACTAGTGTTTTACTCTCTCATGAGTAGTGGTGCAGAAGTTAATACTACTGCTTATGGTCACAGCCTGTGCTGGGGATGATGCAGTGTCTCAAGGTTTGCTCCACCTGCATTCTGCCTCAGGGAGCATTCTTCTTGGAGTTCCCCAGTACACACAGAGTACATCCACTGCTGCTCTCCCTACATGGCCAGCCAGGAATTGGGTGTCAGGGACATGTCCCAATCTTTTCTCCACCCTTCCCACAATCCTTTGGAGTCTTGTATCTCATGAGCACAGATAGGGACAATTCTCTCTGTGTCTTGGGGTATGTACAGATTGCATTTTTTCCTACTACTTTGTGGGGGCAGATGGGTGTGGCTCTCCTAAACCTTTTTCTCCCAGCCCCTGCACACTCACAAAGCAGTAGGGCACAAAGCAGCATTCAAATAAGAGCCTGATCCTTAAAATCATTACTCCTAACTGATAGATATTTTCCTAATCCTCCTTTATAAAGTATTCCTACATTACCAGCTGATTATCATTCTATTCAACTAGCTTTACTCAGTTATTGTTGCAGTAGCCATATAATTTACTGAAAGGGCAGATTTAAGGATTTCAATGAGGCAGAAGTTCATACGTTTAAATCAGATAGTTTGGTCGGAAGGGTCTGAAAACCAAAGGAAGACACCGTATGAGCCACTGTGATAGAATCATTCACTCAGTGGGATGCAGGAGAATCACCATTTGTAAAAAATTTAAAATAATATAGGCAAGTTTGGTTAAAAATGGACTGAATGCTTTTATTAAAAAAGATGACATGCAGTTTAAGATGCATATTGCTGATTGAGAGGTGGAATTGAATTATTCCTGACTATGTATTTTTTTTATGTATGCTCATGTTTTAAAAAATGGAAATCAATAAAAATTCAGTTAAAGAAAAGATTAAACATAAAGGTGCAAAAGGATGAATTATGGAAGTTCTTCAATACTCAGATGAACAGCAGCAGGGAAGCGTCATATCTTGCTATCCCTTGACTTTGTCACACACTGCAGAAAATTGTTGGCATCTGCATCGTATTTATAAAAAAAAATCAAATCTTTTATCATAAAGTAGACTTTTTTCTCAGTGATGTGTAATTGCATTTTTATTTGAAGGGTCGGGGGAAGGATGATTGGAACATTAATACAAGGATGTACACTACAGATAAAAAAAAAATTCCATGAGTAGGAATACAGATAATCCACAGTGGAAATTGTCCCTCATTGTGCACTTGGTATGTCCACGCATTAAAATAATTGGAAAGAACCTGAATCTGCTTCCCCTAAAGTCAATGGCAAAGCTCTCTCCTTCAGTGGGAATAGAAGCCAGTCAAAAGACTAAGATAATATCTAGAAGAGCTTTCTAAATTGTAATAAAAAAAATTAGGTCAAACTCACCTGTATGTTTAAATTCTTCCCTTTAAAGTTTCCCACTCATTGGTACGGAATGAATTTTCCTTGAATGCACTTCTCCTCTTGCTACACATTTGCATAGTGTACACTGTTTTCAGAGACAATGTATCAGAGGGCACAGAACACCGTGGTTAATATCAGATGTTGTTTCGTATAGTGCCATACATTTATTATACTCTTTCCTCCTCTTCATTCTTTTTCAGTGGGTGCCCAATCCTACAATGGGCAGAACACCACTTAAGGTATAGGAAAACTCTACTCCCATTGATTTCACCCAGATTTGAACACATTGGTCCTGCAGCTGGGTTCCCATTAAATCTGTTGGAATTTGAGGGCCAAAGCCAATTGAAGTCAAAACACAGTGAGGAACTTTTTACTCACGGGAAAATTCTTTCCTACGTTAGAAAAACTCATATAGGAGTCAGGAAATGTGGTGAATTTTAATTTGCAATGATGCCTTCTAATTGATCTAAAGTGATGGGCAAAGAGGACAGGATTTGCCCTCTTCACAAGAGCCAGATAAGGGAATTAGTGCCCTAAATCAGAGTCTGTCCTGAAATCTACCTAGAACATCTTAAAATATCTGCAGAGGTCACGGCCATCCATACAGAGGACAATTACCTCCAAACTGCTTCCCAGCAACTGCAGGCCTACGTGGTAACAAATCCCCTGAAGGATCCATAGTCCCAAATTGTCCCTGCTGCACTAACCCCAGTAATCCTGAACTAAATTTAATGGATAAACTGGGGTATTTCATGAAAATGGAAACTATTCTTTATACTATTCTTTATGCTCACAACTAATCACTTCAGCAGATGTAATAAAATTGGTGATCTATTATGGAGCCATTTAGAGATGAAATGCAGAAAAATCCTTTTTCTTTTCACTGAAAAAGCAAAATATAGTAAATTATATTTGTTTTTTATGAAGTTTTGCATTCTTAATATTAACTAAAGATGAATAGGTTACATTTTTCATCTTTAAGTCCTTCTATTTTTGTGGTATTACCAGAAATCTATGGAAGACCTCTGATGGGCAAAATTAATATTCTAAATTCCCACAAATTTTAAACAGAGATTATATGGCAATATGAATGGACGTATCTTGTTTTTCAAAGTAATGAATTCAAATCTTGTTTGGGTTGTGGGATTTTTAATATTTCTATTCACTTTTTCCAGCAAGGTGAGTACAGATTGCTTTAGAAGAATAGTAATAATCAAAGCAAAAGAAATCATTCAAAACAGTCCACCTGTAAAAAAAAAAAAGGGCAGATTACAAAAAGAACTATGTATATCCTACTTAAATCTCATTGTAATCCTTTCTGACCATTCCTCTAATTTATCCAGATAATGCTGCTGCAGCATCACTTAACCTTTATAACAATTCCACTGAAGAATGCATTTAATAAAGAAATATACAAGTTAAAATGTATTTATATGGAGGTTCATAAAGGTGAAAGATTAAAAAAATGATCAAGGAAAATAAGTTCTGGCATTTCATTGCGTTACCTACTGTCAAAATTTGACATCAACATATTACTTTATTTATATGCAGACAATTCAAAATATGGCAAAATGGAAGCAAAGAGGCAGCTGACTCAAAGTAGAAACTTTGTTTTCATTTAGATGAATAGATTATTATTTATATTGCCATAGTGCCTAGAAGACCTACTCAGGGACTAGGACCTCATTGTGCTAGGAACTGTACAAACACAGAACAAAACGACACTCCCTGCCACAAAGAGCTTACAAGCTAAGTATAATAAGTTAATAAATAATAATAGTAATAAATAACCCATACCAGGTTTTCCATTATTTTGCCTGGGGTTCATGTCAGACTAACTGGTGTCTAGTTTCCTGGGTCATCCTGTGTACTCTTTTTTAAAATATTGGTACAATATTAGCTTTTTTTTCGAACTTTCTGGGATTTGCCCAGTGTTCCAAGATTTGCTAAAAATCAGCTTTAATGGTTCAGGCATAGTGCTCTCTTTGGCCAATTCTTTTAACACTCCTGGGTGCAAGTTACCAGATCGTACAAATTTTAAAATGTTTAAAAGTTGCTGTCTAACATCCTCTGTTGTTACTGATGGAATAGGAAGTATTTCATTATCACTGTAAGATATGGCTATATCATCCTACTTCTTTCCAAATACATAACAAATATATACTGAATACTTCTGCCTTTTCTGCATTATGACTGATAATTTGACCATGCTTATCTAGTATCAGACTTATACCTACATTTTGTTTGTTCCTGATATATTTAAAGAGTTCCTTCTTATTGTCCTTAATGCTAATGGCCATAGAGTTTTTCACTTCCCCTATCAATTGTCTGCATTTCCTAACTGGTGTTTTTGTATTCATTGCTTTCAGCTTCTCCATTTTCCAATCATTCATTTATATATATATATTTATTTATTGATTATTGTTTCTTTTATCTTCCCTCTTAAGCAGGATGTTGTTTAACAGAAGAATTCTTTTTACATGATTGCCAAATTGTGGTTAGTTGGGCATCTAATAAATAATTCTTAGACAATTCCCAATTAACATTCACATTTTTATGTTTAAAATATTTTCTTCCACTCCATTTTGCTCATGATTATTTTCAGTTTTGTGCAACTGGCCTTCTTAAAGCTCCAAATATTACTGTACAAGACTATATTATGTTCACACACAGGAAATGAACTTAGATTGTATTCATTTGCATCTAGTCAATCATCAAATTTTAGTTCAGTGATCAATTCATCATTATCTATCAGAATGAGGCCTGATCTAAAATTACCCTGAATTGGTTTCAATATTTTTGTATTAGAGAATGGTCATCTATAATATTTAGACACACCAGGGAGGTTTTGCCATTGGCAGCATGACACCTCCAGTTGATGTTCCCCTGACTGAAATTTCCCCCATTTTCTTTCTACACATTATAGATAGATATTTAGGGAGACACACACTGTCTGTTCCCTTGTCTGATTGGCAGGCTATGGCAGACCACCACTAGTACTCCATCTTGTGACTTATCACTTACGACATTGATCCTTAAGCATTCCAGATCCTGTCCTGAACTATTGGTAATTCTAAATCAGGTAATGGTATGTGTAATGTACAGTTCCACCCTCCTCTCTTTCTGCCCACTCTCTTTCCTAAATAGGTTGTATCCAGTGATTTTGATATTCCAGTCATGCAAATAACCCCATCAAGTTTCAATGATACCAATCACATCAAATTTCTTTATACAATTTAGTATTCTTGTTTATTGCCCAACCAGGCTTCTAGCAATTGACAGATTTCTTCTCTTTTTATCCTTTGATTCTTTAATTCATGCTCCCTTGAGTTTGGCGAGAATGTGTGTGTATTCAAAGCTGGAACACTTCAGAGGAAACTCATTCTTTCTAATCTATAACCAAAGTTTATTTCAGATATACACAAAGGTTTCTTTAACTGACTAAGACTGACACACACACTGGGTATATTTACTTACAGGAAAGAGTATATTAATACAATTATGGAGCATGACTTTGAAAATGCCAAGAGTCACTTTTAGAAAATGATGTGACAACATAGTCTAAATCTTCATCTTTTCTGCACACCCAGGGTGACTGATTACTGAAACTTTTTAAAATACCTCCACTGAGCCAGAAGCTAAACCCTTCTTAACTTCATGTGGGCTTTGTTTTGTGATGTAATTTACATAAGACGCTCCTGTATTGCTGCATTGAGACAGGGTATTAGTCAAGTAAAATATTGGAGCATAAGTTCTAGCAAAGCTGAGTCATGTAGAAAATGAATGTAGCAACGGCAGCACAGAAGTTTTCATGCATAACATAAGACTAATATCAGATTTTGATTAATTTGATAAATTGACAGCCTTTCTAGAATATAAAAGTAGTCAAAAGTAGAAATACCATTAGGTCTGTAAGGAACTCAAAGATAATCAGCAAAAGCTAATATTTTATGTTGCTGATATGACAGCATATAAGGCATTTAACAGAAGTTAAATATAGTATTATAAAAGCCACTTGCAGGGTATTGCACACATGACAGATGCTAGTCACATCGCTTAATACAAAGTGTTCAGATACCATGGTAATGTGAATGCAATAGGAACCTGAATAAAGTAGAGATCACGTGGATTTACACTCTTTTTTTTATATACACAGTATTTATTGCATGATACAATATTACCATTCTCCAAAGACAGGCAATAAAAACTTAGCATTTTTGAACACTTTCAATGTGAAAGGAAGCCTATAAATTAATATATCATGTCTAAAGTGAGTGGCTATTTAAGTTTGTTATAGCTTTGCTGTTCTGGGAGTAACTAAGGGAGCCCATTGATCTAAGTGTATCTTGCTTATTTTTAAAGAGATTGTCAAGGATGTACATAGATTCGTACATTTTAAAGCCAGAAGGGATCATTATGATCATGTAATCTAAGATCCTGTGCAACACAGACCATTTAATTTCACCTCTAACAATCCTATATCTTCTGGTTGAGCTAGACTATATCTTTTAGAAGGATACATTTGCAAAAACATTTTTATCTTTTGTTAACTATGTAGTTATATTAATCCTGCAAGAGTCAATCATAGAAACCTATACTGTGTATATTATACAATACTATGGATATATATTCTAGTTCTATAGGTTAGTATACCATATTCATCTCCATAGTATCTGAGCACCTTCCAGTAGTGCATTAAATAGTGGAACTAATCATCTATCACATGTTGTTTGGTTTCTGACCCTCTACCCCGAGGGAGGAGTGTGTGCAGTGGAGTGTCATGTTTTGGTAGGTTGTTATTGTTATTGTTCTTCTTAGTTTTCTTTTTGCTTTATGCCGCTTTTCCTACTGGGGTCGCAGTGGCAACATGGAGAGTAGGGAGGATCAGACCTCCTTTTCCTCTGCAACAGGTTCCAGCTCCTTCTGGGGGATTCCCCAGGTTCCCAGACCAGCCGGGAGATATAATCCCTCCAGCATGACCTGGGTTGGCCTTGGAGCCTCTGCCCAGTGGGATGTTCCTGGTAAAGTTTCAATGGAAGCCTCCCAGGGGGCATCCTTTTCAGGTCCCCGAACTGGCTCCTGTTGATCTGGAGGAGTAGCGGCTCTACTCTGAGGCCCTCCCGTATAGCTGAGCTCCTCACCCTATCTCAAAGAGTAAACCCAGCCACCCTAAGGAGAAACCTCATTTCCACCACTTGTACCTGTGATCTCATCCTTTGGGTCATTACCCAAAGTTCATGACCATAGGTGAGGATGGGGACGTAGAGCGACCTGTAAACTTAGAGCTTCGTCTGAGAACTCAGCTCCTGCTTCACCATCATGGATCAGTACAGCACTCGCATCACTGCCACCACTGCACCAATCTGCCAGTTGATCTCACGCTCCCACTTGCCATCACTCGTGAACAAGACCCCTAGATGCTTGAACTAGGCCACTAAGGGCAGCTTCTCCCCCCTGACCTGGAGAGAGCAGTCCACTTTCTTCTGGGAGAGGACCATGACCTTTGATTTGGAGGTTTTGCTTCTCATCCCAGCCGCTTCACAATCAGCAGCAAAACATTTGAGTTGTTATTGTTCAGTTTTGTTTTGTTTTTAATATTCATGTTGCTATATATTTGTTAGAGAAGGCAAGGTCAAAGAAATGTGCCTTGCACTTGGAGCGGATGGCGGTGAGATTTGTGATGGTTCTTAGTTCCTGAGGGAGTTCATTCCACAGTCTCGGATTCCTATCTCCTGCAAAGATGAGCTTTGACCTTTATTGAAGCGGGTTCCATTGTGCCAGAAGAGTAACGCTGTCACATATAGTCTTCATCCGGGAGCTTTAGGCAGCCTTTTAGATATCCTGGACCCAGCCCATGGAGCGCTTTGACAATAAGGACTGAGACCTTGAACTTGATTTGATATTCTATGAGAAGCCAGTTTAGAGAGCAGAGGACAGGTCTGATGTGCTCTCCATAGCCTGTGTTGCCTAGGAAATGTGCTGCAGCGTTCTGTACTAGTTAGAGTTTCCTAAGTGCTGAAGGTTTCATGCCCAGATGCTGTGGTCCAGCTGAGAAGTGGTGAAGGGGAGAATAATTGAGGCCAGATGATCACCCACCAGAATGCAATGAAGTCTCCTAGTCCACTAGAGATGATGATGAAAAGCATTATTTGTGAATGCTGCTATATAAGAGCTTGGCAATTAAACACAATGACAAGATTTGCTCCTATATTTTGTGTGTATGTATATAGAGAGTATGCAAGAGAGAAAGAAATGAATGGATCTTTAGATAACTGGCTTAGCAGAAAGAGCAACATGAATGGATGTTGAAGCATCCATGGCTGAGCTTAATGGGGAGCAATGAATGAAAACACTGACTTCCAAGATGTCAAATCTCTTTTAATCACTGGGCATACCCATCAATTTAGACTTTAGATTTCCTTGCAGGAGGGATTGAGAGGTTTGCTGATGCTTATAATGTTATTTACTGATAGACATATACACTGTATTCATGTATGCAAAAACAAAGTACTTTAAATGCAACAGCTATTTACCCAGGTTCTTATATTGGGGCCCATTTTAATAGAATTTGAACATCTGTTTAGTATACAGACTGAGACAGACAAAAATGAAGTCAGCCTTTTAGAAAAAGGAGGGCAGATTGTGCTTGATAAGGAAAAACAAGACAGAGACCCAAAGGAAACACCGAGTGGTTTGCTCCAGGTCTCTCACACTGAGAAAGTTCATGGTACATATTATTATGACTTATGATAAGGCCATGATTGATAAGAATGTGTGCTTGTAAGTTTTCTTAAGCTTATTTTTATCAGTCTGTAGCAGCAATAAGTTGACTGGAAAGTTTTAATAATAATAATAATAGAGTTTCTATATAATCCATTTTATTTGGTGTTTCTTATCATGTAAGACTGTGGCTTTGTAAACAAGGCTATAGACCAACTCAGCAGGCAAAACTCAGCAGGCAAAAATCTGCTGGATTTTATGAGTACCAGGTTTGGCCTGTACAGTTCAATTCTCTGTGGCTGCACTGAAATAAAACTTCTATTGTCTCAGCGTATCTGACAATGGCATGACACTCAAGACAGAATCAGCTTGTTATGTGCTGAGTTGTTTTGCCTCATTAGCTGAGTTTACAGAAAAGCATTTGAGCCACAAGCCTAGGCTTAAAGAAGCTATAGTACTGCACCATCTTTGAATGTCTAGTGGAGCTTTCAGCATTGTAACATGGACAAGTGCTGAGCAGACAGGTTTTAGGGGCTTCAGGAGGGGGGCCTATAAAACATGTTTCTTTGGTTTGATTTCTTTGGAATGTATACAAATCTCATATACTGGAAAACTGTTATTTGCATTGAGATTATGTTCCCAGATATGGGTTATTAATTTAGCAAAAAGAATCCTTCTTAACTAAAACTCTTTCTCTTAGTTAATCTGATGTCTGCCTCCCAGATTATATATTTATAAACCACATTCCAGTGTATTATTTTTACTAGGGAAGAAAGTGTCTGAACAAACTCTGCAAGGTCTGTCATCCATTTATCGAAAGTACCAGATTCTAAACCTCCCCAACATTGTTTTACCTAATAATCATCTGCAGAACTTTTTTTTTGTCAAGGAATTTACAAAGCATCTGTTCTTGCAAAATGATAAATATATATTTCCAGCTATACTAATTTAAGAATTATCTAATACAGTCACATCTATTGGGCACAGAGATAAACCCTAACATATTACTCAGCATGGGTGGCAAGTTTCTTTGCATAAAGCTTTCCTAACACCAGGTTTCTTATCATGAACAGAATGATTTATGTAAATATAGACCAGAGATATTCAAAACACAGGTTTTCCAAGAGATACAGAATAAAAATACTATTGACTTTTGTGCAGTTCGAGGCTCTGACTAGTTCTGTCTTCACCCTTCGGCATTTGCAGAAGAGACTGAATTTCTGACACTCAATATAAATAGACTCACTTTCTCATCTTTACCGTTTTCTGCACCAGAATAAGGCTTATAGGGAAAAAAATAAAACAACCCCCCCAGGATTGGTTTATTAATACAACTTCTAGAACATCCTCTCTTTACAGGGCATGGTCCTAATTATATCTCCATTTATTGTGACTATGTCCATGCAAATCTGTTATGACAATATCTCCTTTTCTGTAATCAATCCAAAAGACTCACCCCTTTTTCGTTTGCAGCAGTGCACGCAAAAGTGGCTCTAGCACTTTAAATTCTGTAAATCATTTATATTTGGAAACCATGATACCAAAATTGATCCCCACATCACTGTACATTTCTTACACTGTTTTCCTTATCTGCAGTCTCTAGTGGTCTAATTTCTCCATGTCAGGACACTTCAGTTTGCTTCTGTCCACTTATTTGTTACCCCTTCAGATTTGGTATAATCCACATATTTGATCATGAACTAATTTATCCCAAAGAAATTTGCAAACCCTGTAATACATGAAGCAGCTGTGAAGGTTGCAGAATGGTGGCTGTTATTTTAACTTTGGTTGCACAAAAGCTTCTGGAAACCCTGAAAGAGCTAAATGCTAAAATTAGTGAAAGCCAGTAGAAAGCATCACTGCTTGAAGCTTCATAGATGCACCACCATTATGCATCACCACTCTGCAGACCACCTGAAAGTGCTCTGAAAACACTTAAAGCAAAAAGACTGCTAAACCTGAACCTACCCTCTAATGGAATAGCGTAAAAGGCGGCAGAACTGCTGGAGTTCAAAAAAAGGAGTTGATGATCAGGAGAGGGAGATGAGGGTCAAAGAAAAATAAGAGTCCAACTTGGAGGGGGAAGTTGAGGGGAATTGAATGGGGCTCAGGGATGAGGATCATGGAGGATAGGTCCATTAATGGCTATTAGCCAGGATGGGCAGGGATGGTATCCCTAGCTTCCGTTTGCCAGAACCTGGGAATGGGTGACAGGGCATGGATCTCTTGATGCTTATCTGTTCTTGTTCATTCCCTCTGGGGCACTTGGTATTGGCCACTGTCAGAAGACAGGATACTGGGCTAGATGGACCTTTGGTCTGACCCACTATAGCTGTTCTTATTTTCTATAAGAAGGAGACAAAAGATCTTGTTATGTTCAGTAATCTTCACATAGGCAGCAGAACTTTTAGATGCTAATTCTAATAGAATTTCAAAAAATATAGGGGCAAACATTCAGAAACTAACGTTGAAAGCCTAGGCACAACTGAAAGAGAATGATGTCCAGGAACTTGGGGCCAGCTTGTTTCCTAAGTGGCAAAAAGCTACATAGGTGATTGGAAATTCCATGAAATTCTACTCACACAAATTTTCCTCTGTCTAACATTCAAGGCAGAAGCAAAGAGGGTTTAGCTCCCTGAAACCACTGATCTGCCAGGATCCTCATGGATTTCTGAAGGTCTGCAGAAGATAAGGATGTCAATGCGGAGTCTCTGGGCCTTTGCACACCACCTTGGCACTCCCGGTTTCCACGATAACATGGCTCCTGCAGGATCTATGCACTCATGAAGAACCCTGCTGGCTTTAAACATCCCCTCCGCCCCTTTCAGAGTGGAAAAAATTAATTCAATGTGGGAGAAAGCAGGTGGGATCACATTCACAGTATTATGTTACTTGGCAATTTACTGGAAGGGGCAAGCAACAAAGATTGGTCTTCTCCCACACTTTATATGTGTCTACCTTTCTCCATCTGTGGAGCTTCATCCTCAAGGACTATGCACAAAAGGGTTGTGTGATCAGGGGAACAATGCAGTGGGGCCAGCACACCCTGACATTAATCCACCAGATCTGAGCCCCTGCAACCTGCAGATGCAGAGAGGAAGATCTAGCCTATTGACATCATGTTTCTAAGCTGATACAAGAGAGATGGTTTGAGGACTAGGGGATGGTTAAGTGTGAAGATATGATAGATGATATTATATGGAGCAAATATACTGTACAGTCTGTCTACATGTCTGGCCTTAGTTTTGTTTATGAGAATGTATATTTTCAGTTAGAATGCCCAGAGGAGTGGAAGGACACTTTAAATATAAATAAAAAACACACACAATAAATAAATACTGTAGAATATTCATGAAGATGGTTTACAGGAAAATATGTTTTATTACTGTGTAAATTCAGAGTTTCACCCAGGGTTGTGGGTATAAAACCATATTTCCTTCCTGGGTGCAGAGACAAAGCATTTTAGTGTATGTTACACTGCAATTAAAAATCTACAGTTGGCTCATGCAGCCCCTCAGGCTAAGGAGTGTTTAATTGCAGTGCAGACGTTTGGGCTTAGGCTGGAGCTCAGGCTCTAGGACTCTGTGAAGTGGGATGGTCCCAGAGCCTGGGCTGCAGCACAAGCCCGAATGTCTACACTGCAATTAAACAATGCCACAAGTCTGAGTCAGCTGGCATGACCCAGCTGAGGGTTTTTAATTGCAGTGTAGACGTACCATCTGACACCCGGAGACAAATTATCTCTAGCATCAGTGCCCGGCAGTGCTAATCAAACAATAACTCTATGGGTTTCAGGAATTGTGCAATGGTATTTTTAAATTAATTAATTAATTGCTCAGTGTGATGAGGTTTTGCTTTCAGTGGGGAATGAGATAGCTGGTATGGGTTATGCTTGCTGCTTGTAAAAGTGCATGGAACAAATGTGGCTAGAGACTTTTGCTACCTTGGGTCAAACCAGATCAACCTTGACCCAGATAGCATGATTAACTAGAGCTGCAGATCTCAACACTAATCTTCCCTTTTGTCATTCTGGCTCTGCTGTGACAGTGGGGCTCATGAAACACCCAATAATTATAATGCTGAGGTTATCTTACAGATGGCTATCATTCTGCACACAGGAATTCACAAAAGCAAAGGGTAGAAATTAGGGCAGTCTACCAGAAATGAGTACCAGTTTTATTTTGTAATGCTGCATCATAAAATATTTCCCTTACATTTAGTCTGATAACTGCACAGATAGTATATCTGGGTTTAAGTGTCCATATGCTTTATTTCTGGGAGCAATGCCATAAAGCATCTCTGATGGTTTGTTGTCTTCTGTGGTCAATCTGGAAAGACATCATTTATCATAAAATAATCTCTCGGTAAGTTGTGTTCCAAATTTTAAAATCTTGTCTCGATTAGATGAAACCAAAAAGGTTTAGGAATTTTCTCATCATTTTTGAAGCAGACTTCAGCAGCTCCTGAACTAAATCTCAAAGAAGTTTGGGAAGTTAAAATATTTTTTAAAAAACACAGAGAAGGAGGAAAAGCATCTTAACCAATGTCTAGAATGCCTTTCAAATACAATTTGACTATGCAATGGCAGCATTATTTCCATCATCTGATGTAACCTATGGCAAATATACTAATTTTTCTTCTGAGTTAGGTGATCCAATCAATGTATGAGATTGTGTCAATGGGGTTCTACAAGGTCTGAGGACAGAATCTGGTTGATAATGACTATTAATTCTTCCATTTCACTAAGCTTTAAAACTGGCTCTTTGGGACTAAGTCACCCCACCAGCACTGCAGCCTTTGTTTGGTGGTAAGACAAGGCTCTACATGAGGTTTTCTGGGGTGGGATGGGAACAGCAGTAGGAATGGTAAAGATGATTCCAAGATCCATAAGTGTCCAGGTACAAGTTACGGTATTCTTCAGAATCAATGAGGTATAAGCCTCTTCCCTTTAGTGCCTAAGCAGTGGTGAATCATACGACCATAAGAACAGCCATACTGGGTCAGATCAATGGTTAATTTAGCCCAGTATCCTGTCTTCCAACAGTGGCCAATGCCAGCTGCTTCAGAGGGAATGAACAGAACAGGTAATCATCAAGTGATCCATTCTCTGTTGCCCATTCCCAGCTTCTGGCAAACAGAGGCTAGGGACACCATCCCTGCCCATCCTGGCTAATAGTCATTGAGGGACCTATCCTCCATGAATGTGTCTAGTTCTTTTTTGAACCCTGTTATAATCTTGGCCTTCACAACATCCTCTGGCAAATAGTTCCACAGGTTGACTGTGCCCTGAGGAATTAAAGACTGTCTATGTTTGTTACACTGACCACCTTCTGGCCCCTTCAATATGCATACTATACCAGCTTTGATTCCCTTAGTTAAACACTTTCCACTTACATCATTTAGCATGGTGCTTACTATCCCACCTTTACATCACCTCTGCATTTGACCTGCTAAATCTAAGTACAAGGGAGTGTATTCTAAAGTAACTGCAGTAAATATATTAACATTTGACGCTTCAGTACATCCCTATATTTATTGGATCATTTAGCTATTGAATTCCTACTACTGAATTTTGAGTGGAAACATCTTCCCATCTTCATTATAGAATTCTACAGGTGACCCCAAAGAACTAGTGCTGGTTTAGTGGTGGAGATGCAAGGAGAGGCCCCTCAGAACTTGTCTTGAACTGCTGAAGTCAGTATAGTTGCTAAGATATGAAATATTCTTCTGATCCTAGGCATTTTATTAAATAACTTCATTGTCAAATAAACTAGGTACAGCAGAGCAGCTTATGACCCTAAATAATTACTCTAACAGAGAATGTTAACAGTACATATGTTCATGAATACTCCATTGATATTTTAAGTGGGAGTAGGAGCTGCATAACAGCATGTAAATATAATCATAGTCAATATCCCTTTCTGCTTTATCACAACTGCTACTGAACAACAAACAAATGTTCACCAATAACAAACCTAAAATGTTCAGGCCACTACCGCCATACCAATAAATCAAATCTAAAATGTCACTTTTACTCAGCTGACACAGAATCATAGAACCATAGGGTTAGAAGGGACCACAAGGGTCATCTAGTCTAACCCCTGCCAGGATGCAGGATTGGTTGTATCTAAACCATCCAAGACAGGTGGCTATCCAGCCTCTTCTTGAAAACCTTCAGTGAAGGAGCTTCCACAACTTCCCTAGGCAGTTTGTTCCATTGTCCTAGTGTTCTTACAGTTAGGAAGTTTTTCCTGAGATTTAATCTAAATATCCTATGCTGTAATTTGAATCCACTGCCTCTTGTCCTGCCCTCTGTGGCAAGAGAAAACAACTTTTCTCCATCTTTTTTAGGGTAGCCTTTCAAGTATTTGAAGATCATTATCATGCCCCACTTTTCCAAATCTCTTTTCCAAACTAAACATACTCAGTTCTTTCAGCCTTTGCTCACATGGCTTGCATTCCATCCTTTTAATCATCTTTGTTGCTTGCCTCTGGATCCTTTCCAGTTTCTCTACATCCTTCCTATACATTGGTGACCAAAATTGGACACAGTACTCCAGCTGAGGCCTAACCAACACTGAGTAGAGCGGTACCATCACCTCCCATGATTTGCATGCTATGTCTCTGTTAATGCAACCCAAAATTGTATTCGCTTTTTTTGCCACAGCATCGCATTGCATCCAATCATTGTTATAGAAGCACAGAATCCAGCCGCAGTATCTGGAGACAAGATTTTAAAGCTCCTAAGGAAGCTGGTAATATCAAAGAGAACTGTGTTTCTAGGGCAATGGGTACTAGAAGCTGCAGATTAGAAAGCTAAGCTCCCATGTTCTCTTCACATCCCCATCTTATATCACTTCCAGTTGGAACTGAGAGCCCATTTTCATAGTAGCACTTACTTGCCCGGAGAGTAGTGATGCATGCTGGAGTGCCTCTTGTTATAATTCTACAATCCAACTAAAAAGTCAGTGAGGAGATGTTCCTGTTTGCCCCTCTATGGTAATTGCTAAATCATCCCTACCAGAGATGATTTACCCATGAGACTCATAACATTCTTCTAAAGAGCAAATATTTTGCTTCTGTGATGGACCACTTTGCACCAAATGGTGGGTATTTTCGACACATTTTCATGCAGAGAATATAATCAGCCACCCACCATGTTTTTACCTCCACCCTTGTTTCAAACTACACAAGCAGAACACGGTTTTTGTTTGGGAATTTCCCAGTGTTAAACTGAACACTAAAAATTTAAATGGGTTTGAAAGGAGGGAAGTGCAGCTCTCACAAATCTAATGAGACTCTTCTCCTGCAGACTTTTGCAAGGGGAAGAGAGGCTGGAAGGCTGGGTGGGATAAGAGTAATGGTTGGTGAAGGAGAACAGAGTATTCGCTCTCTATGAGCTGAGGGGTGAAAACATTATCTACTCTTTAAAATTCAGTCTCTTAGGGCTGGGTCCTAGGATAGTGTAAATCAGCATAGTTCCGTTGAAATCAATTATCTTAAACTATTACACAGGCGTTAATAACAACAGTGACTCACTACTACATTATTTCTTGTTGCATCCCCCGTACCCCAAAACAAAAAAACAACACAAGGCACTTTTCATCTAGCAATCATTAAATCATTGAATTTGCAGTTTGTAAGTCAACCCAAGCCAATCGGGAGATATGATGAACTAAACGTCATTTTTAAAGACGTTAACAAGAAGATATTTTGCCCATGATTTTAAAACTTTTCTGATTTTTTTTCTTCTGAACTTCCCAGAAAAGTTCAACACTGTGAGATTCATGTGGAATTTCAGGGGGATCGACTACTGCTGAGGGATGTCGGTGGAAGAGAGTGCTGCTGAAAATTGAATGTAGTGTTAACCTTAACCACGGAGCAACTACTGGTCAGTTCAGAATAAGCTCAGTGCTGTTTTTCAGAGGGGAAAGTATAAATACATCCAGCAAACGTATTTAATACAAACTTTCTGCCAATTGGTGCTGCCACTTTCCTTGGTTCTGGTTTTGAAAGAGTTTTTATTTAAAATGGAAAACAAATGTATTACCTAGTTCCTCACTCATCTTCCTTGAAAACACATGCACCGTAGGACACAAGGCTTATCCCAGGCTAACTGAGAAGTTTTTATGGGAGCTCCTTGTTAAAATATTGACACCAAATGACAAGAGCAAACCAGGTCTTGAAGTCTCCTTTTCACCTCTGATATGGCATCCACTTTGGAGTGCAAGGGGAGGCTTGGCTCAGCAGCAGCTCATCCAGCTCTCCTTCACAGCATTGTGCTTTGTGTAGCCACAGTCTGATCCTGGAAACAAAGACTGATCCCAGCACCGCTCTTAAATGATGATCACTGATTTACAAAAATAGAAAATCAGAAGAAAAAGATGAGATCTTTCCCTTTGACTGTTCTTCAATTTATCTACCACAGCATATTTCCTGGGCCTTTCATTTGAAAAGTGACATGTATCTCCCTGTTTTCTCAGTTACATCTCTGCTTTTTCTAATTTATTTTGTAGTTATTTCTCGCCTTATCTCAACAGTTTCTCAAGACTGCAATATCTCATTAAAATGAAATTGGAATTGTTAACCTCCCTATTCTCAGTACTTTTTCAAGGCTTTCAAAGGATGCAAAAATATAATTACACACTCATCAACTTTTAGAAACCTAGAAGAATCGTTAACAAAGCCGAATACAGTTGGGCAACAAATTAGAACTGTGAAATAACATTAAGTCTCATCTAGGCTTTATCATGCTGAAGAAAGGTTCAGAGTAGGATGAGCCTGGATGTTCTGGACTTGGGTCCCTGAAGTTTGAAGTCAAGGACTGAGGTGAGTGCAGGTAAAGGAGTAAGGATGAGTTGCATAAGAAAGGATTTGCAGAATGAGTCTATTAGGCTCTGCAGAATCAGGACCTTAGACAAACTACTTAATCGCTTATAACACAGTAATCCTGGTAAATCAAGCCCCCTGTGGCATTATAAAATCAAACTAGTGCTATCAGAAGTGTAGTTGTATCGCTGACAGACCCCAGCTGTTGTCAGGTTGGATCAAACCTAGGGCCTCTGGAGCTTAATGTACAAGCCTCTACTGCCTGACCTAAAGACACTGTTCTCAGTGGTGGCAGATGACAGAACAAGGAGCAATGGTCTCAATTTGCAGTGGGGGAGGTCTACGTTGGATATTAGGAAAAACTATTTCACTAGGAGGGTGGTGAAGCACTGGAATGGGTTACCTAGGGAGGTGGTGGAATCTCCCTCCTTAGAGGTTTTTAAGGCCCGGCTTGACAAAGCCCTGGCTGGGTTGATTTAGTTGGGGTTGGTCCTGCTTTGAGCAGGGAGTAGGGCTAGATGACCTCCTGAGGTCTTTTCCAACCCTAATCTTCTATGAGTCTATGATTAACAAATAATGTCTACAATATGTGGAGACTAACCATGAACAATACACAGCATAGGTTTTTGAAGAATAAAAATGCAAGGCAAACTTGATGGCTTTAAAAACATTATAAACATTAGTTGATGAAAGAAAGAGTCAAGTATAAATAGATTTTTGTAAAACGTTTGATACAGTGCCTCACAAAATTACATCCATCAAATTAATTTAAATTGGGTTGGTTGAGATTACTGTCACATGGAATGACTAGTGGCTCAAGAACTATAAATACAAGTCCTTATAAATGGAAGCATATTGTTCTGAGTGAGATATCTTGAATATATCAAGGATTGGTGTTAGGTCCATTCTTACATAATTTTTTCATTCACATTTTGGAAGGCATTGGGAAACAGCATATTAATGACATTTGCAAAGGATTCTAAAAGAGCACTTGCAAACCAATGATAGTGGAATAATGTAAAGAAGCATAATCATTTAGAAAAATGGGTGAACAACAACAAAATTTCATTCATCTTGGAAAGAATCTATAAAGCTAAAATGATAATGTAACTGAAGTCAGAATCTGTCTTATGGGGTAATCAGAAAAAGTCTTAAGGGATTCATTACTAGTGAAATACTTGTTGATTTGGGGAGCATGATGAAGTGCCATAATGTATGAAAAGATCCAGAAATAATAGAACTAGGTAGAGTCAGCCTGTACTGATGGCCGAGTGGTCTGCCTTTGCTAAATGGAAACTCATGGAGTGAAATAAGTGGATATCAAAATCATGCCTAGAATTAGTCTAAATAGCCAAATCCTCTGGCACCTGTTAATCTCATTCACTCCTTCATTTGTTACTTGTTGTATCCAGTGATGAGCTGCCAAAAAATTAACAACCAGTTCCCTCCTCCTCACCCCTGGAGGGGGTCATGCCCCCCCCCCCCCCCCACACCCCCCCCCCCCCCCCCCCCCCACACCCCTTCCCCCCCCCCCCAGGACCCCTGCCCCATCCAACCACCCCTTTTCTCTGTCCCCTGACTGCCCCTGAAACCCCTGCCCCTCACTGCCCCCACCGCCCCATCCAACCCCTGCTCCTTTCTGACTGCCCCCCCCGGGACCCTTGCCCCCATTCAAACCCCCTGTTCCCTGCCCTCTGACCGCCCCGACCCCAAACTCCCCTGCCCTCTTCCAACACCCCCTCCCTGCTCCCTGCCCCCTTACCGTACTGGAGGCCGGAGCTGGGGCGTTCAGCCGGGGCCGGGCCGAAGCCGCTCGGCCGAGGCCAGGGCCGGGGCTGGGGCCGGGGCCAGGGCCAGGCCAAAGTCTCTCCACCTGGGCCGGGACGCTGGGCTGGAGCCCCTCGGCTGGAGCAGGACTGGGCTGGGCCGCGCCGTGCCTCCCTGGAGCCCTCCTTGCAGCCCCCCGCCCCAGCTTACATTGCGAAGCCGCCGCTTGTTTCTGAACCCTCCCAGGATTCCCACGTGAACATCTGATTCGCGGGAAGCAGGGGAGGGGGAGGAGAAGGGGGGCAGAGCGTTCAGGGGAGGAGCCGAGGAAGCAGAGGTGAGCTGGAGCTGGGGCCGGGGGCTGGGAGCTGGAGCTTTACCAGTTGTTAAATTTAAAAGCCCTTTTAGAACCAGTTGTCCCGTGCCGGACAACCTGTTCTAAAAGGGCTTCTAAATTTAACAACCGGTTCCTGTGAACCAGCTCCAGCTCACCACTGTCTTAATTTAGGCCATGATCCTGTAATTGACTCCACTACAGGCAGAGCTCTGCACCACTAGAGAGTTCCACTGAGTCGCTCACAGGGTCAAGGTTCTGAAGTAGATACTCTTTGCCGCAGGGACTGTCTCTTATTATTTGTTTGCAGAGGGCCCTCTGTAATATAGGACTCATCTGACTGACTCTTGGGTGCTACTGTCATACAAATAATTAATAATGATAACAAAGGAACAAGATCCACTCAAGTCTTTGATGGCATTGTTCACAGCACATTAATAGAAAACCAGCTGAATATTCGGCAGAATACCCTCTCAGCAGGCTCAGAGCATTAAGTAGTCTACTCTGTCTTCCTCTTGCATTTAATAATCAGACCTTGTACTTTCTAATTTTAACATGTGTTAGAAGTTCTGAATATAAAATATATATGGTAATGATTCAGGAAAGGTATTTCTGAAGTTAAGAAGGAGAGGAGTAATGTGCTGAAAGACTCTTTAAGAATTATCACTGTCTCACTACACTGGCGTGAGCATTGTCTCCCTGGTGTCACTTCCAGTCATTTCTAAAAACCATTTACCTCTGTTGCCAACACACAGGCCTCTGTGCTCCTACCTGTATCTGATACAGTGTATCACAACATGAAAACAGTAAGGCCAAGTATACACTATCTACAAAATTATGTTGACCTAAGTTGAGGAAGGAACAAATTAGTTCTCTAATAATGTGATTAGGAAAGGCAATGGTTCTCAATCTCTTCCATTCTGGGAACCACTGTGACTCCTTACCATCTAAAGGAATTCTTAGCAGGACCCCCAGCCATTTAGCAATGTGGGAAGAGCAGGATAGCTGCAACTCCTAGCAGGAGAGGCTATGTGCTGAGAAGTATTATCCCCAGCTAACTGCATGGAGTATCATAGAATCATAGAATCTCAGGGTTGGAAGGGACCTCAGGAGGTCATCTAGTTCAACCCCCTGCTCAAAGCAGGACCAAGCCCCAGACAGATTTTTATCCCAGTTTCCTAAATGGCCCCCTCAAGGACTGAACTCACAACCCTGGGTTTAGCAGGCCAATGCTGCTTTCTCAGGGTGTTCAGGACTGTGAGTCACTGTGTAACTCCACTGCCTCAGCGAGAGAGAGACGTGTTGCTGCTAAATGGGTGTCAGATCCCTACCACCGCAGTCTGTTAGTCAGCCAATCATCTCAGAAGCTCTGCCAGCCTTCACTTTGCCTTACAGGTTAACACTTGGCATACTCCAAACCCCGATCCTCTTTGAAGAGCATACCATCACAGTATCCAACCCCCATCTCTAGACACTCACAGAAATTACCAACTTTGTTGTCTCCAAAGAGACAGTGTACACACCCGCTTGTTCAATTCAACTGAGGCGTCACACCTTGCTTAATGCCACAGCATTGAGACATATTTATAATAAAACAAGGATAAGTGTATTAATAAAGAGCCGAAATGTAAGTGATACTGAGCAAGGTTGATGGAAAGTGAATAAATAGAAACAAAAGTATAACATACTTTTGGGAGACCAAAACTTAACAGGCTAGAAACCTCATTTAAACTAATTTCTCACCCTCAAAGTCTTTCTGCAGAACTTGCTAGTTTTTAGTCAGACCAGGATCCCAGATTATTATGAATCACCCCCACCACCTCAGTGAAATTAATAATGGGACATTGTCCTTGCAGCCCCATTATTATAGTTATAGTTGAAATGCATTCCTGCTGCTTGTTCTCCAGTGTTCTTGCACCACGTTGCCTTCTCATCCCCATGTGAACTTGTATTTCCTATTTACTTCACCTGCAAATGTAGCTCCCATTGTATTTGGCTCACAATGCGTAATTTACTTACGACAGAGAAATAGCTACCTTTCCTCCAGTCTGGAAGAAAACCTGTTTCTCCCTTTGTTTAGTTACAGACTTTAAAGCATAATATCAGTAGGTATACATAATTCCTCATGTAGTGTCAGTATATACATTTCAAAATGATTTTAATAACCAGTGTGTCACTGGCTTTCATTTGTTACCTTACAATACAATTTTTGGATGAGTACTTTGAAAACAGTGTGTTGGGTGTAGTGAGTTTGTCAGGCCTCACAGGAGTTGCTGTTACAGAGGAATGAACCCTTTGCCAGTTGTCACTGAGGGGTTCTTTAGATCACAAGAGAATCCTGTAATTAGCAGTGTAATTAAATATATTAAAATATTTACGTTAAATGACATATAATAGAAAACTCTGCAGTTTTTATTAAGTTGGGTTTTTAGAAAGTGGAGTGGCTATAAAGTTAGCTGTATTCACCCTAGCATCACAACTAGCTAATGACAATTCCTGATTACTATTAACTAATTAACATGACTAATAAAGCAAGACTAGAAGCTAAGGTATAAGTTCTGATGCTGGTTCTAAATTCTGTGTTCAAATATTGTGTAGACATCCTTGAGAGGAACCTACCAAACACCTTAATGCATGTTATAGTTTTTGTGAATGTAAAAGGAATGTCAGCAGCAGAACAGATAAATTATATATAAGGAATTCTGTCTCTTCAGGAGAAAAAAAGAAATAAAACTAGACTAGACAAAGCATTCCCTGCAGTGGGCCCCTGGAGAGGACCAGGTGACCTAATATTTCTAGCTGATCTTTTGTCTCTAGTTTCTATCGTCACTTTTGGCATTTTATTTTTAGACACAGAATATTCTAATAAAAATGTTCAAAATTTAGCTGCAGACTGAACTGCAGTTTGGATTGCCTGAGCTCCCTGATGTCTTAATACTACTTGAACAAAAATTACTTTTTATGATTCATAACAGCAGGACTACTCTCCCTCTCCCCTCCCACCGCCCCATATCATGGGGAAGTGCAAAAAGTAAGACATAAGATCTGTTTTTAAGGATATTATTGAATCCCTTTTCAACAATACTGCTGCAACTGTGCCAGCAGCAACTTTTTAGACTAGCTGCTAGCATGATTTCCCTGGCCAATGTGGAAAGGGATTTTTATTCTGGGAATCACTGTAGCCAAACCATAATATAAACTTCTTCCTCCCCCAAACTCCAAGTTGGGGGTTCTTGCAAAAGAATCATCCCTAGTGATCAGGAGGACCATGCTAACAACATCAGTGTTAACCATATATGTAGTTAGCTGTTGGAAAAAATAATGTAATTTACCATTTACATTTGAAGCTGAATAGGCTTCAGCAGACTTGCAAAGAGAACAGACAAATACTGCAGCTTTTAATAAATATGCTCCAATCTAGTAGATGAAGATCTTTGAAGCATGTTTTAAAGGGACCACCTCAGAACATCTTTCCAATTTCTATAATTATTTTTTAAAATATGTGCCAAGTAAGCTAGTCTTTAAATTGCATGATAATATGGTAGTGGTTTAACATACACACACACACACACACACACACTATGCCCTAGTCATGTTACTGATTTTTGTAGTAAGCTTTTCAGGGAACAAATATTGATGTTACCCAAATTAAGACTTGTTTGGATGACATCCAGTTCCCTAGAGTTCTTGTTTCAGAGTCCATAGCTCTATTAGATCAGATTTCACAGGATGAGGTTAAAGAGGCAATTGCCTCTTTAAATTATCAATGATCCCCAGGGAGGGATAGCTATATGACATAATTTTATGAAAATGTAGCAATCTCTCAGCAAAAAAAGAACAAATATGTAATTATGGTTTTTCAAAAAGATTTTGATGGTGCTTTGCATAAATGGGGATAAAATTGACTCTAAGAACATCAAGCTGATATCCTTACTGAATAAAGGTTACAGAATTTTGGTTTAAGTGTTATTTAGTAGCTAAAGTATTGGAAAACCAGTTTCAAATTACAGAGAAACTAATGTGCACATTAAAGAGTAGAAACATATGACCTAATAAACTAGCATGGTTAAAAGAACTAAACAGTGTTGAAATATCCCATTTTATGTTACTTCTGGGAAAGACAATTGGGGTGTTCAAATTAATATTCAAACCCTCCTGGCTATCGACCCCTTACACCACATTAATTGGCATTGTATTTGAGCACAAATCATTTGAGCCAGATTCTGGCCCTAACCCTCTACATGCCATTCTGGGGATTTAAGGAGCTTGCAACAGCCTTGGGAGAATTCCCCCAGTGCAGGAGCTGCATGGAGCCTGTGTGTACATGGACCTATGCTAGTAATCCCCAAACTTTTGAGGGTCATGCCCCCCTTTACTCCTGTCGGTGCCCCCTCCCCTCTGAGCTGGGCAGGCGGTTCGAGAGGGGTGGTGTGGACAGGAGTAAGGGGGCTGAGGCTGGGGCCGCAGCTCAGCTGGGGTAGAGCTGGGAGTGGGGCTGGGGACAGAGCTGCTGCATGCAGGAGCGGAGCTGCAGCTGGGCTGCAGTGGGGGCTGGCAGCTGGGCCGACAGCCAGGTCTGGCTCCGCTCCTGCCCCTGCCCCCAGCCTCTGCCCTGGGCCAGGAACTGAGCCAGGGTCCACCGCCGAGGCTGGGGACAGGAGCTGGGGATGCAGCTGTGGGCAGGATTGGAGCGGAGCTGGGGGAGGGGAGGGGCTGGGTGGTGCTTCCTCCCCACCCCCATGGGGGCTGGCCTGAGGTCTGATATGCCTTCCCGAAGGTTCCTCTGCTCCTCCCTGTGGGGGGTGCCCCACAATTTGGGGATCTCTGCCCTATGCTATTTCCTTTCACAATCTCCTGCAAAGAGGCAGGCGAGGGGATGGAGTGCTATGGTGATTTTGGGCTTCAGAGCACCCCATAGGTGACCATGAGGGGCCTGCCATGAGCTGGAGCCATCCCCAGAGCACAGAGTCTATCCCTTTAGTCTGAAAAGGAATCTTTGTGTTCTCTTCAATGGGAGGTTTACGAGGAATTGCAAATTAGTGAGAACATTTTGGAATAAATGCAGTTTCATTTTTATTTTATAATGTTAATTTTCTTTTTTTTTATTGGGATTTTAACACTTTATAGATATTTTAAACAATGAAAGTGCAAGTAACTAAAACTTTTAAAGCTCTGGACAAATCCCTGCCTGGGGTAATTCCATTCAAGTTCCTTTGCCCCAGAAAGGGTGAAAGTTAAGCTCATGAGCAAGTGTCCTCTTTCTCTGGTTCTCTTTTTTGCCACATTCTGCACTGTCATGATCAGACATTGGCAGGGTCGTAGCCATCTCTGTTGTGGACTTTAGCTTGTTCTCTGGTTTTGCGGGGAGAATTTATTAGACATTGCTGCCACTGATATAATGCATAATGGGCTAAACAGAAGCATAGGCACACAAAGGGTGTAAGTTATACCCAGGTGAGTTAACTACTGGTATTCAAGGGTGTAAATGTAAACAGGGAACTACTAGGGCAGAAGGAAAAATAAGAACCCAGTTCTGCATGGAGCTCCACGGAGTCCTGTGTCCACACAGAGCCACATTTACTTGGATGGAGTTCCACACAGGCACAGGGGTTTGCATAAAGGAAGAGCTCTTTGCAGGACTAGGGCCTACTGGCCCAGTCTTACAACCCTTATTAATTCAAGTAGTCCCACTGCTTTAGATGGTGGATGTTAGAAAGGCGTTCATTCTACGCATAGGGGATCAGCTGACTGGATCCGTGAGGTTGACAGACTAGTCAAGTGTTGCACAATCCATGTCACAGAGGTCAATAGGTGCTTACTGACACTTGTGACAGATAGACAGATGAACCCAACTGTAGTAAAATGGGGGTAAGAAAAAAAGGGGCTCCTCATACAGATGTTCAAACCACCACACATAAATGAAGTCCTTGTCTACAGAAATGCCCCCTTATACACCATGTCTGTAAAATATTTGTACTCCATTATGCTGAGAAGCAATACTCTCAAGGATATTGTAGAGCAGAGCCCAGACCTCTGTACTGTTCCAAGATACAATCCAATCAGAGGTGCTGGAACTAGGGGTGCTGGGGGTACGGCAGCACCCCTGGCTTGAAGTGGTTTCCATCAGATCCAGGGTTTACAGTTTTGTTCAATGGCTTTCAGAACCCCCATTGAACAAATTGTTCCAGCACCCCTGAATCCAATCTTGGCATATGGAAGGCCTGAAAACTCCGATAGGCTTTAATAGCAGTCTTGCCTATATAATAACTACAATGATCAGTCCCTTCAAATTCATAGTTTATTTACTTTTTTGCATCTTACATTGGTATTCTTACACATATGAAATCTTTTAATATCTCTAGGCCCCTGACCTCCCATCTATTTTTCAGCTTTGGTTTTCTTTCAGATTTGGTCCTTATCTCTTATTTCAGTTTCTTACCTCATGACTCATATAATTCTCATTACATTGCTGGTTCCGAAAGCAGTGAAAAATCTGCCAGGAACGGATGTAAATTAGACATAATAGAGGAACATTTAAGATTTATTTTAGCAATCAGTGTGATATTAAAGAGATAAGGATGAAAAAGAGAATGCTTGTTTAATAGAGAGTGAGATAATATGGAGCAAGGCACAGAACAGTATGTGAGGGCAATCTATTCCCTCTTCTCAGATTAGCACGTTCAATCAAACCTTTACCACCTATAATATTGTGCCGATCTGACATTTTTTTAAAAATGGAAAGCCGAGATTTAAATTTATGAAAATCCTGTAGAGCTGTTAACATTACTATTTATTCAGCACCATTTATGTGCATAATTCTAATAATAAAGCAAGTAAAAGGCATAGATTCTACCCCCAATATTTTACATTGAGAATCACATGGGCAGACCTCTGCCACATAGAGACCTCTTGATGTCAGTGGGTCTCCACATGGTGTGAGGATTTTGCTAGGCTGAGCAATTTGCAAGGTTATTAACTAAATAGAAATATAACATAATGAGTAACGTCAACAATCAAGGGAAGACAAAGGAAGCACAAAGAACATGGTTGCTGGGGTTTCTCTCTCATGTGCACACACACACACCTCTCTCTTGATGTTTATTTTTATAAGTATATTTTGTTCAATTTCTGCCCATTCACACATTCTATTTACCTGTGTGCAGCACTGATGTGGTGGGGATAAAAGTGGCAGAGGGGTACATGAAAGTCCAGGTGGAGAAGTAAGCTGAAGGTGAAGAGTAGTGGAGAGACAGGGATGGGCAAAAGGCAGAGGTGAAATGAAAGGACAATCCCAGGTAGCACATTTAGACTGTCTTGGCAGCAAGGATTCAGTGAGCTATAAATCAAATGGCAAATCCATTAACAGCAAAGGCAATTCAAGGAACAAATGAATCATTAAGGAACATCTGAAGTGTGTGGGCTTAAGAAGCAAACCTTGAATATGCATAACATGTTTTTAGAGTTACAAGACAGTACACACTGGGGGATGGGATTGGTCAGAAATGTAAAATAACTTTAGTGGAAACCTTTTAAACAGAGCAATTCCTCTCTTCTCTACCAGCTGGTACCGTATGGTGGAGACTACTGTTCTTAACTAAGCTCTACTGTTCTAAAAGAGAGAAACCATACAAAATCTTTTTCATGTACTTCCCAAGTATTCTGAAAAAGAAAAGAAAAAGTTTTGTATTTATATTTTTTCATTTTTTTTTTAGCTCTTAAAATGTTTTCAGCTTTGTAACTGCACTAGAATATTACACTTTAAATGACTAATGCAGTTCCCTAGGTTGGGAGTGCCTCTCAGGCATCCAGGTATAAATTTCTAGGGGAAATAAGACTGTCAAATAGTGTTCTCACCTTCAGCATTGCACATCTAATTCCCCAGGCAGCACTCCGCTGAAAATCTCCCTCCTACGCACTATGCCACTCCTAGTATTACACAGAGCCTTCAGTCCTGTGTTTAGAAAAAGAAATCTGTCTTTCACAGGGTGCCTCAAATATTAAATGCTTAAAAAATTCCTTTGAACTCTGAGGGTCTGAAATATTCCATGCTAAACAATGTTTTCACAGTGAAGAGCCACTCTAAAGCATTCAATTCCCAACCAACACTTCTTCCAACCTCTGTTCTCCAGGACAGTTATTTCTCAAGTCTTCCAATCCATTTTGGAGTCCTTTTCTACCTTCCCCTGTCATAGGGGATTCCAACAGCACAGTAATTAACATGAAGCAGTCTTCATGGAACTGAAGATACACATGTATGCTACCACTTCCAGATGTGCTGTATGAACTATACAGATACCTTCCTCTTTAAGAAAAATACAGATTGGCCTCTAGTAAGGATGACAGTGTGTCTCTAAAAGCCACTGGTGTTGTTTACTTGGAAAATGGATTCAAACTACAGCACAAGAAGAATCTTTGTTTTTCATTATAAATGTATTCTGAACTGCTATTGCACCATAGTATGGCACTCATCCTAGTTTTGTGTCTGTCGCTGTGGAATTTATGTTCCATAACATTGGTGTTGTACTCGTTATGCAATTTGTGGTCTATACATTAGTTTCACACTTGTGCCTGCCATAAAGGAGGTTGTCTTAATGATATTTCAAATCTAGGCTAACCTGGAAGTTGTGGAAATTATGCATGAAAGCCTTATATCACAGGATTTCTTTCTGCCCTTATTTCCAAAGCAAGTAATCCAATAAATATCCAGAATCTTGGGTGATTAGATGCACTGATCCTTTTGAGTTTATTTTTCCTAATACACCCCTGTTAGGGGCAGATCATGGTCACATACTTCACTTCTGACAATGATGGAATCATGTTTCAAGTACATATCCAAGCAGCTACACAGAAATCCATAGCAAAAATAGAGAGATGTGATGGAGGGAGGGGGAAAGATTCAGACTCAAGCCGTAAGATTTGAAGTGATCAATACCTTATAGCTTATACAGTGCATTACTCCCTCTTGACCTATAAAGTGAATTATTTTAAGATGAAATATAAGGCTGTTAGCTCAAGTCAAATCTTCTATATTCTGGAGGCAAAAGTGTCTAATGTTACTGCTCATGTGACATTCGATTATCTGAAGCCTTCATCTGATTAATAACTGACATTTATATAAAATCTTTCATCCAAATATCCCAAGGTGCTCAAATAATATTGTTATTGTCTGGTTGAAACCTTGTTATGGGATTGAGAGTGATGTGTTAATTGAAGAGTGAGTTCACACTTAACTGTAAGTATAAACCCCATCTAAGAGAAAAGACAAGTAACGAAAGACAATGAGAGAGCCTGAAGAAGTCACTGACTCTGGAAGAAAGCTGGGGAGAGGTTTTGGGATCCGGACTGCAGCATAAAAAGGGTGCTCTTGCTGCTGTGAGCAAAACAAACTGTTTTCTGTTGTTTGGTTCCTTTTGCGTTCAGAAGCCCAGGACTTTGCACATTCTTCATAAATAAACAAAACTGCATCAAAGAACTACCTGACTACCACCAATTTTTACTCCTAACTGGAACACCCACAGGGCCCCAGACTTTGACTAGCCACTCAGGTTAAAGGAGGCAATAATTTATATACATAGAAATGCAACCACTTTGAATAGAAAGCAGCAGCCATTCCACAGCACTACAATGAACAGTGACGAATATTTTACCCAGTTAAAATTACAGTGAATTTAAGATAAGCGGACTATAAGCACCCAGTTAGACTTTGATGAGAACACTAGAGTAACACCCCTTCTCATGCCCAATGCTTCATGACTGCAAGTGATCAGGAACTTGGGTATATGTCTCATCCAAAAGAGAATACCTCCTAACAGCAGTCTAGAGTATGGGGAATACTGATTGGAGAGGGAAATGTCCACCAACTAAATCACTTACTCTACTTCCTACAGCACCTGAGTAATCTTTGGGAATCTGTCTAACAGGAGGTCCATAAAACCTTGCTTAATGTTAAACAATAAGCTTCTGAAATAACTCACAGCCTGAAGTAGAATGGCTATGGGCCTTGAACCGCCAAAGAGAATCAGCTTCACAGTAATGCTATTATCTGTCTCACAGTAAGTTGAGGCTATTTGTTACATTATCCTCTACACTGCCCTTATTTTCCTCTTTCCTGACATCTGAGTGTGTTAGTGCTATCCGGCTGTCATTAACAAGCCAGGTCAGGACAACATTTACTTAGGATGCCTGACAGTCTTCATTTCTCAGCCGTTTGACATAATGATTTTCTTGGTTTGACATTTTCCTTTCTATATCTTATATATATAACAAATGGAAAAAGTACCCCCGGGGAGGGGGGGGGTACTTTTTCCATTTGTTGGATGTTTAATTTTTTTTTTAAAGGCTCAATCTGTCACCATTTGATTTGAAACCTCTTTGAATCTTACATTAGTTCAAGATGTAAATCAAGTTACTTTTGATTTTTAGGTCAGTTCAGGACTGTAACTAGTGCTATTTTTAAAGCCATTTTTCATCATTCTTGTACCATATCATCAAATCAGTCATTGTAGCAGAGATGTTTTCTTGGTGCATTTCCCACCCCGCTGCCTTCTAATGTAGTCAGTGTATTAACACCGTCTGTACTATGCCTCGTGCCTGGCCATTGGCTGCACATTTTTCTAGATGACTCATTATGTCAAGGCAGCAGAGTGCAAGTACATGATGTTCAGTCTTATGTTAGGAGCATGATAGTGCACTATGGGTTTTATTCAAGAGCCCAAAACATTCTGGATTCTAATCTGAACTAGTTAGTTTCCTGTGTGACCTGACAATAACTTTGCCCACCTTGTTGTGTCTGACACTTCAATTAAAAAAATACAATAAAAAACAAAAGCCAAAAATCCTCAGCATTTAAGTCTTTATAAGGGGAGTTATATAGTGCACTGAGACTATTCCCTAAAAATGTAGTTAGTATATGAGAACTTTTTCCTATTGCAGATTGCATAATCCAATGCACACCACTGAAAATTTTTTCTCTCTGCCACTTGCGCTTAGTTGAATCAGTAATAGGAGAGTGTGTGTGTGTGTGTGTGTGTGTGTGTGTGCGTGTTGGGGAGGAGAGGCTGTATTTCAAAACTACAAAGCTTTTTCTACATTTGTCACTTACCTCGTTATCAGCAAACTCTTTCTGCACATTTCTATACTATGGATAACCTTCCAAGAAGCCCTGAGCTTAACACTGCTGCAAAGCTATATTATAACATAACATCATGTTTTAATAGAAGTTATTTGTTCTTGACGTATCACTTCTTCCATGTCTGTCCTATGACAGGACCAATGCTAGGTCCAGATTTTCAGATCATAGTCCTCCTGAAGTATAACAGAGAAATGTCAAATAATATCTGAAACAATTTCAACTTGTTTACTTGGAGTGCAATAAAAGAACTAGCCTTGAAAATATAACTTGCCCCAGTGGAAGAGCAATTATAGGACATTGTTCTCTTCCATTTAAAATGAATAGCTGGTATCTTGCTGGAAATCTTTAATAGCTTTAAAGGACAGGTTTAGTAGTTCTTTATTACTAGCCTATCAGATTTCATTAAACTTCCATCTTAGAAAAAAAAGATACATTATACCTTTATTCTGTTCTTATGCTTGAAAAGCAAATTAATTTTATTGCTGCATTACTGACTACAATTAAATATTAACTGGTAGTTCAGGGCTATGAATGTATGTAAGTAATCATTCCCTGAAATTAACAACCACCATTTATTAATACACTGCAAGCAATGGCTTTACAATTGTTACTGTTCCTAAAACAAATCCTTCAGCTCCTCAGCAGTATGGAAGTAGTGCATATTGTCCTCTGTGGTTGCATGGATGGAAAGAAGCTGTTTATTTCTCACATAAGTACCTTTGCACAAGAAGGATACATGATAGCTTGTCTCCTACTCTCTCAAATTTTTTCTTAGTGAGAATGCCTACATGTTCCACTTTAGAATTGAGATCCCATCAGAGCCGGCTCCAGGGTTTTGGCCGCCCCAAGCTGCCAAAAAAAAAAAAAAGCCATGATCGCGATCTGCGGCGGCAATTCGGCGGAAGGTCCTTCGCTCTGAGCAGGAGTGAGGGACCGTCCGCCGAATTGCCGCCGAATAGCTGGACCTGCCACCCCTCTCCGGAGTGGCGGCCCCAAGCACCTGCTTGCCAAGCTGGTGCCTGGAGCCGGCCCTGTATCCCTTTATGCTAAGCATTATACAACACAAAACAAAAGGCAGTCCAACAAGTTTAAATGTAATAAACAATAAAAGGGTGGAAGAAGAAAGATTCAGGCTAGAGTGAGAAGAACACGCAGACATGTAGGATAGATAGTGTACAACAAGATGGGAGATGGCATCCTCCTTACAAAATGGAGCAAGGGAAAAAGTGACTCTCTCTAAGTATGAAGTACTTCTGCAGAGTTACTATTTTAGGCCCCAATCCACCCACACATACTTCACCTACACATGTAATCCACCCAGACATGTAATAAGATACATCTACAAACTTTGCCATTTGTTGGATGTTTAATTTTTTTTTAAAGGCTCAATCCGTCACCATTTGAAGCTGAAAAGTCCTAGCCTCTTTAATCTCTCCTCATATGGCACCCGTTCCAAACCCGTAATCATTTTAGTTGCCCTTCTCTGAACCTTTTCTAATGCCGTATATCTTTTTAAGATACATCCACCCACACATACTTCATTGTGTGATAGTAATCCTGTGGAATAATCATCCACCATTAAGGTCCATTAAATGAGATGGTAGAGGCAGCAACCTCAAAGAAATAATTTCAACCCATAGCCCAAACAATGATCAAAGAAGACGTGGAGAATTATAGACCAGTCAGCCTAACTTCAGTACCTAGAAAGATACTGGAACAAATTATTAAACAATCAATTTGTAAGCATTTGGAGGATAAAAGATCATAACGAATAGCCAGCATGGACAAATACAAAAAAGTTTTTCCTAACCAACCTAATTTGACAGGGTTACTGGACGACTGGATGGAGAAAAGGAGTAGATGTGATATATCTTGATTTTAGTGGGGCTTTTGACACAATCCTACATGACATCCTCATAAGTAAACTATGGAAATGTGGTCTAGATCAGGGGTTCTCAAACTGGGGGTCTTGACCTCAGGGGGTCATGAGGTTATTACGTGGGGGGGTCGCAAGCTGTCGGCCTCCACGGCAAACCCCGCTTTGCCTCCAGCATTTATAATGGTGTTAAATATATTTAAAAGTGTTTTGGATTTATAAGGGGGGGGTGCACTCAGAGGCTTGCTATGTGAAAGGGGTCACCAGTATAAAAGTTTAAGAATCACTGTCTAGATGAAATTACTATAAGGTGGTAACACAACTGGTTGAAAGACCATAGTCAAAGAGTTGTTAGCAATGATTCATTGTCAAACTGGAAGGGTATATCTAGTGGAGTCTCACAGGGGTCCTGGGCCTGGTATTATTCAATATTTTCATTAATGGCTTGGGCAATGGAATGGAGAGAATGCTTATAAAACTTGCAGATGACACTAATATGGCAAGGGTTGCAAGCACTCTGGAGGACAGGGTTAGAATTCAAAACAACTTTGACAAATTGGAGGATTGGTCTGAATTCAACAAGCTGAAATTCAATAAAGATAAAAGCAAAATATTTAAGAACATAAGAACAGCCATACTGGGTCAGACCAAAGGTCCATCTAGCCCAGTATCCTGTCTACTGACAGTGGCCAATGCCAGGTGCCCCAGAGGGAGTGAACCTAACAGGTAATGATCAAGTGATCTCTCTCCTGCCATCTATCTCCACCTTCTGACAAACAGAGTCTAGGGACACCATTCCTTACCCATCGACGCTAATAGCCATTGATGGACTTAACCTCCATTAATTTATCCAATTCTCTTTTAAACACTGTTATAGTCCTAGTCTTCACAACCTCCTCAAGCAAGGAGTTCCACAAGTTGATTGTGCGCTATGTGAAGAACAACTTCCTTTTATTTGTTTTAAACCTGCTGCCTATTAATTTCCTTTGGTGACCCCTAGTTCTTGTATTATGGGAATAAGTAAATAACTTTTCCTTATCTACTTTCTCCATATCACTCATAATTTTATATACCTCTATCATATCCCCCCATTAGTCTCCTCTTTTCCAAGCTGAAAAGTCCTAGACTCTTTAATCACTCCTCATATGGGACCCGTTCCAAACCCCTAATCATTTTAATTGCCCTTCTCTGAACCTTTTCTAGTGCCAGTATATCTTTTTTGAGATGAGGAGACCACATCTGTACGCAGTATTCAAGATGTGGGCGTACTATCGATTTATATAAGGGCAATAATATATTCTTCGTCTTATTCTCTATCCTCTTTTTAATGATTCCTAACATCCTGTTTGCTTTTTTGACCGCCTCTGCACACTGCGTGGACATCTTCAGAGAACTATCCACAATGACTCTAAGATCTTTTTCCTGATCTGTTGTAGCTAAATTAGCCCCCATCATATTGTATGTATAGTTGGGGTTTCCAATGTGCATTACTTTACATTTATCCACATTAAATTCCATTTGCCATTTTGTTGCCCAATGACTTAGTTTTGTGAGATCTTTTTGAAGTTCTTCACAGTCTGCTTTGGTCTTAACTACTTGAGCAGTTTAGTATCATCTACAAACTTTGCCACCTCACTTTTTACCCCTTTCTCCAGATCATTTATGAATAAGTTGAATAGGATTGGTCCTAGGACTGACTCTTGGGGAACACCACTAGTTAGCCCTCTCCATTCTGAGAATTTACCATTAATTCCTACCCTTTGTTCCCTGTGCACCCGGAGCTTCTGGCATGTAAGATATTTATCCAGTGACAGAGGGAGAAACCAACATCATGCTTTAAACAGAAAATTAGCCACAACTTTCACTACTGAAAGATTCCATAACATAGCACTTTATACCTCCAAAGTGCTATTCAAGCATTAACTAATTCTCAGGCCACCTGGAGAGGTAGACAAGTTAGTAGCTTGGTCACATTTTACAGAGAGGTTTCAGGAAGGTAGTGTGACGTGGTGGATTAGACAAAGGATTGGGAATCCGGAGATCAGTGTCCTGCTACTAATTGTGTGTGTTATTGTGAACAAATTAGTATCTCCTAAAATTAACTTTCACCATCAGAAAAGTAGGAATAAGAGTGCTTACCTGCTGTACTTTCATAGGAGTGCCTTGAGTCTCAAATGATGTTTATTAGGTGCTATGAAATCCTCAGGTAGAAGGTAATGTTGAAATACAAATTATCTCAGCCACACACTGAGGCAGTGATAACACTGAAAATTGAGCTCAGAAAAATGACATCTTCAGACCCTGAACTCAGCCAACTAGATCATATTGCTTCAGGCCAGTTAACCTCTCTTCCTCCCTCCAACTACCCATACCTAGAATCCCTGAAACCTTAAAGTCTTCTTTTCTCAATACACACGTAAAGATAGTAGCCTGCAAGTGACCTGGAGCATGCCTAGCATACATGTGTATTTTTTGAAGAATGCACCAAAGCTGTGTGCCCCTCAAGAAGCCCAATGGTTTCAATTATTCAGATACAGTTAGTAACAGTGTTAATCTGTCACCAAAGTGTAGATTTGGTTGGCAGCAAGAAGTCAAAAGCAGATTTATAATAATTGAAAACTAACTTTAACCTGAATTATGGAGAGTCTCGTGCATCTCTAATGAAGACTGTTAAGAGCCGATATTAAGAGCTGCACAGAGGAAGCATTTGCAGTGAACGAGCTTATTGGTCCAAAAAAAATTCAGAAAGTAGCCTATATATTCTTGAACATGATCGACTGGCACTTTATCTATTAACTATTTACATATATAAGACATTTCTCAGTTATAGAAAGCACTGAAACCCAGTCAAAAAAGAAGAGCGCCGCCCTGCCGTAACACCGCCGCCCCCCCCCCCCCCCCCCCGCCAACCCCCCCCCCCCCCCCCCCCCTCCCCGATTGCCTTGCCCGGCCGCCCAAAGCCCTGCCCCCCCGAGCGCCTCGCCGGGCCACCCAAACCCCCGCCCGAGGGCCTCGCCAGGCCGCCCAAACCCTCGGATCACCGCACCGGGCCGGCCAACCCCCCCACCCCGAGTGCCGCACCGGGCCGCCCGAGCACTGGGCTGCCCAACCCCCAGCGCCGGGCCACGCAGCGCTGCCGAAGCCCCCGCCCTCCCGAGTGCCGCGCCACACCACGCCACGCCACCAAAACAAAACAAAAAAAACCCTCGAGCGCCGCCCTGCGAACAAAAAACAAAAACACCGTGAACGCCCCCCGCCACCCTAACATTGGCCGCCCCTTATAAGGTGCCGCCCCAAGCACGTGCTTGGTTGGCTGGTGCCTGAAGCCAGCCCTGCTGAAACCCCAACCCCAGAAAATCATGCTGGGGCAACCCTCTGCTAGAAAGTGTTAGTAGGTTCCAGTGAGTTCTCAAGGAAAGGTACCCCTTTGAAAATAAGCTGCTCTTCTTTGGTGCATATGTCACCACATGATTAATGGACTTTACTTTTCTGAGGACCAGGGTTCAAATCCTTTCCTACAATATTTCATAAGAAGAAATTATTGTTCTTGTCTTAGGAACTTTTAAGGATTGTGAGACTAAATATATTGCTTCTTCAACTGACTGCTGTGCTTCTTGACCGAAGGGAGTGTTGAAATCAAACATATATGTTCCACATGGCAGCTCAGAACTCTATCTTTAGGTCAATAGGTTGGCCCAACAAAAATTTCAAAAAAATCAATTTACTCACGTTCAGACTTTAAAAAAATAAATCTTTATTTCTATGGCATCCATCCGGAATGGAGTTAACATTTGTTCAGCTTCTCTGTATAAAAAAGCTGAAATACACCAGAAACGACTATTCTTACTTTTCATTTAATCACCTTCCATTTGTGCAAATAGCAAACACTCTCCAGTGTCTTCCATTTACAATCCATTCGCTAGTGAAGAATCACCTGGGGAAATTAAGGTACATGTTCCAAAACAGTGCAGAACATCTTCCAGAAGAGATGGAATACCCATAATTAAAGTCAAAGCACAAACATCAGCTGGACAAGCACTAAAATCCTTTATAAGTAAATAATTTTTAATGTCAGTCACAGGATTTCCTCAAAATATTTTCATCTTTAATTTTTTTTTTAAGTGCTAACATTAAAAAGAATCTTGGGTTATTCTGGCCAGAAAATACTTCTGGTTATTAGTTTATTTTTTGTCTAGCAGATGGGCGAAGGTTAAAGTTTTTATTGAAAAGACTAAACTTTTCTAGGAATTAACGTAGCTCCAGAAATCTTGTGTAACCTCTGAGATGGAATTGCTCCTGTTTTCTTTTTGAGACTAGGATATAAGCCCTGATATTGGGCTGCTGTACATACTACTAAGGAACCCTGGAAAACTGATTGACAACCAACCAACCAAGAACCCTAACTATAAATTACCCTGATCCTTCAAGTCTGATCTTGACGTTAATGGGGCTCTATTTAAAAAAAAAAAGAGTGTGCCTGTCCTGTAGGGGTGGCGCAGCTGAGGCCTACCTCAGTTTCCCCTTCAATGAGCAGTAATATGTTCACTTTAATATCCTTGGCAATGAGAAGCCAAATATTCTAATTAACAAAAGTGTGTCTTTAATGAAACCCTCTGAAAGGAGCACTTAAACAACAGTTTAAAGCAGTGGTGGGCAACCTGCGGGTAATCCGTCAGGGTAATCCGCTGGTGGGCCGCGAGACAGTTTGTTTACATTCACCGTCCGCAAGCACGGCCACCCGCAGCTCCATCTATCTTTTCTAAATATTCTTTAAGCTGTTCTTTCCCTATTCTGGGTTGTGTTCCTTTCCCCTGGCATGGCAGGGTAGAGCGGGTCCCACATAGCAGGGTCTGAACAATTCAGACGGAATATGGAAAGAAGTCTTCTTGTTTTGGAATGTAATGCTGAGCAATGGCCTCCCTTTGATAATGATCTTATAACAGCAGTAAACGTGACATTAAGCGCTACAGATAAGATGGCAAAGTAGTTTAATAGTAACCCTATTTTCACACACACACACTTCGCCCTTCTTTAAAAAAAAAAAACAAAAAAAAAAAAACTGCCTGAGTGATGCTCTCTTTGGACTGAATTTTTCCATGCTTGGTCTTAGCTGAAAGGTGGATTTTACTGGAAAACACATTTGGCCATTTTTAAGGTATGTGAAGCTAAACCCTGGCCCCTAAGCACTTTGCACTGTGAACAATTATAGTACAGTCACATGTTTTCCACCTAGATCATTCAGAAGTGCTGAATTTTTAAACACAGCATGTGAACAGAGGGGTTTTTTTAAGAGTAGATCCACAAATAATTTGAAAAAGTATTGGTTGGATATCCTGGGTATAATTAGGGTGTAGTCTAAATATAAACCAGAGCATCTTAAGATGTGTAAAAGAGGTGTATCTAAAATACAAATTATAGGTACTTAGTTTTAATAAGAGTTGAATTTTTATATCATAATTCTAATTGAGGACCTGATTCAAACCACACTGAAGTCAATGCAAAGACTTCCACTGACTTCAATGGACTTTGGAGCAGACCCCGACTGCCTTCTGCCTAATAATTTTGTTGCTGCTTTTACTGTGCTTGCTAGATTTGTTTTGTTTTTATTTTGCATAATATTATAATCTGAAAAGGTATGGCTCACTTGTTAACCTACAGTATAATTTAAAACCTTCTCTGCTAATTACATGGTCCCATTGGTATTTACATTTTCTATTTTATTAAATGCTATTTATTACATTTTCCACTCACTTTAAGGTAATACTTTCCCATATGGGAGGTTGCCTAGGGCCAAATTTAACTAGATCTCAGGTTATTTATGGAAAATTTTATTAGATTATTTACAATAGAGTAGAATTTAGTAAAAAGGAATGTTATCTGATCTTAACTTGCTTAAGGGAAGCATCTAATTTATTCTGATACTTTCTAATTCTCTTGTTCATAAATCTTCTCTTTGCTTGATATACCCCAGTTCTCCATTTTGTCTAAACCTTCATTCCTCTTCTTAGTTACATAACCAACAACACAGGTTGCCCTTAACGCTTTCTAATAGTGCCACACATGACTAGATAATCTTACCTCAGAGTCATAATTCAGAGTGTTTCCCGTACAGAGGATACCAAGAGAATACTGAAAATATGGGTTAAAGTTATTTAGCTATCTAAGGCAGTTGGAAAGGTTTTAAAGAAGCACACTGTCCAATTTCAAATTGACATCTATATATACACTTATTATTAACATTAAAGCTGGGGTTAGAGATTTAATTATTTTAACATGTATATTTCATAGCTGTTAGCAGTTAGAAGGCTGTATTTCATAGGTATGGCATCAAATGTGTGAAATACAGCCCCTTAATTAAATGACTGCAGAGGAAGAGAAATTCCTTTTTTGGACAAGTAATAGTCAGGTTTTGCTGATATCAGTTAAATATATAGAAATGTGGTTGCCCTGACTCAATTATTTATTAATTACTAGTTTGTTGTTATTCATTTGATCTATTGTATCTTTAGTGTACAGCACTCCTAAATGTCAAAGAGAATTTCAAAATAAAGATAATTCTAAATATTTTTAATTTATTTTTTGTCTTGTTTGCATGCACAGTATTTCTGTATGGCTTCGCTTCAGGTGCTTAAAATTGTGCCAAATCAGAGCCTTTTGTGTGGCCATGAACCTGTAATAATGTAATTTAATTTACTCTCCATCACTGCAGATCTGATTTAATTATTTAGGGTCACATTTTCCAAAGAAAGTAACCCCACTTGTATGTCAACTTCACACCTATGTTTGTGCATCGGTCGGTTGGGTATCTGTGCACACAAATGGCCTTTTATACCTCTACCTAGGTCCAAATATCAGATGTCATATTCGCTTGCTTTATTTGTGCATGCAAATGAAGGTCTGTAATTGAATGCACTTTTTTTCAAGTCTCCATGACCGCTTGTTCCATTTTACTGTATTACCTTGCAGGAAATAGCAAATCAATGATACTCAAGAAGGAAGTGGAGGACATGACATATTTTCTAAAATTATAAAAATATGTTTGCATAAATAAATATCTCCTCTCTCAACATTTCAAATGTTGTTTGTCTTCTTAGGACCTGATCCTGCAATGAGCTGCATGCAAGAAGACCTTGTGCCTGTAAGGATCCTGTTCTGGGCACCATACTTCAGGAAAGATGTGGACAAATTGGAAAAAGTCCAGAAGAGAGCAACAAAAATGATTAAAGGTCTAGAAAACTCGACCTACGAGGAAATATTTAAAAATTGAGTTTGGTTAGTCGGGAGAAAAGAAGACTGAGGGGGGACACAGTAAGGGTATGTCTACACTACGAGAGTAGTTCGATTGTACTTAAATCGAATATGTGGAATCGATATTACAAAGTCGAACGTGTGTATCCACACTAAGGACAGTAATTCGACTTTGTGAGTCCAGACTAACGGGGCAAGCGTCAACATTGGAAGCGGTGCACTGTGGGCAGCTATCCCACAGTTCCCGCAGTCCCCGCTGCCCATTGGAATTCTGGGTCGAGCCCCCAATGCCTGCTGGGGAAAAAAATGCGTCGAGGGTGGTTTTGGGTAACTGTCGTCATCCAACCGTCACTCCCGCCCTCCCTCCCTGAAAGCGCTGGCGGGCAATCAGTTCGCATACTTTTCTGGTGAGTAACAGCGCGGATGCCACAGCACTACGAGCATGGAGCCCACTGCAACCATTGCTGCAGTTATGGCCGTTGTCAACACCTCGCACCTTATCATCCACCTTTTCCAGAGGCAGATGCTGAGAAATCGGGCGAGGAGGATACAGCAGCGTGCTGAGGACATGAAGTCTGAGAGTGGCACAGACCTCTAACAAAGCACGGGACCCCGCACCGTGAACATCATGATGGCAAAGGGTCATGTTGATGCTGTGGGACGGCGATTCTGGGCCCAGGAAACAAGCACGGACTGGTGGGACCGCATAGTGCTGCAGGTCTGGGATGAATCCCAGT